>NC_137953.1:19141028-19143546 GCF_963924665.1 Micromys minutus | reverse complement strand
CCTAGATTAGGAGGCATTGGAGCCTTCCCAGGACCAAGGGCCTCTCCTCCCACTGATGTCTGACAAGGCCATCCTCTGCTATCATGGGTCCCTCATGTGTACTCTTGGTTGTTGGTTAGTCCCAGGGAGGTCTGGGAGTCTGGTTGGTTGATATTGTTGTTCTTCCTATGGCTTGAAAACCCGTTCAACTCAGTCAGTCCTTTCTCTAACTCCTCATAGGGGACCGAACATTCAGTCTAATGGTTGGCTGTGAGCATCTGCCTCTGTATTTATCAGATTCTGGCGGAGCATCTCAAAGACAGCTATATCTGGCTCCTTTCAGTAGGCACTTTTTGGTATTCGAAATAGTGTCTGATTTGGTGTTGTATATGGGATTGGTTCCCAGGTTGGGAAGTCTCTGGGTTACCTTTCTTCGTTTCTTGCTACGTTTTAATTACCTCCCTAAACATGGTAGTTTATTCTACCTAGCCCCTGCCAGACATCCTTAGCCACCAGCCCACCTGTAAAGGAGGCCACAAGCCCTAGCTCCCACTGAGGCCTTACATGATTGTTGTGTCCTTCCTCAAAGCATGGCAAAAAAAAAAAAAAAAAAAAAAAAAAAAAAGCCTCTCTCTTCTCTGTGTCTTTTTTTCCTCCTAGGATATACAAGTCCTACCAGTACCCTTTCTCAGAAATTGCGCCTGGGCCTTATATTATTGACAAATGAGGGAACCTATTAGGGAACAGGGTTAGCATCAGAACCTCCTCTTACAGACATCAGTGTCTATTTTAGAACATATCACATCATTTCTGATGATAATTGTCCATACACTGCTGTCTTAATCCGGGTTACTGAACCCAAACACGAAGAAACCTAGAGATAAGAATTGATGTAGAGCCATGAAGGATTATTGCTCATAGTCCTTTGCTCTTTTATGATTTGATCAGACTCTTTCTTTTGGAAACCAGGACCTTCAGCCCACATGTGGTCCCACCCACAATTTGCTGGGCCCTCCACAAATATCACTAACTAAGAACATGCCTGGGGGCTGGAGGAGATGGCTCACTTGTTAGACACTGACTGCTCTTCCAGAGGTCCTGAATTCAAATCCCAGTAACTACATGGGTGACTCACAACCATCTGTAATGGATCTGATGCCCTGCGTTTCTGGTGTGTCTGAAGACAGCTACAGTATATTTATATAAATAAAATTAATAAAATAAATCTTAATAAAAAAATGCCTAACAGACTTTCCTATAACCCAAACTTATGAAGGCAGTAATACAATTGAGCTTCCCCTCTCTCAGATATCAAGTTGATCTTAAACTATCCAGCCAATCACTAAAGGAAATGCAATGTTTTCTTTCTGTTGGGGATTTTTTTAAGCTCATAAGTAACCCAAAATGTAGTTAATCTGAGTAATCATATCTTTTCTCCTTTTCATCCATTAATTTATTTACTTATTCACTTTAAATCGGGTTGCAGTCCCCAATCCTCTCCTCTCTCTCACAAATTCCCTCACTCATTAACCCCCCCCCCCTTCTCCTTAGAAAAGGGAATCCCTCCTTGGATACAAACCTACCTGGTAATCAAGTCCAAGAAAGACTAAGTACATCATCTCCCTTTGAATCTGGACCAGAAGTCAAGCTAGAAGAAGGGGATCCAATGCAGGAACAGAGTCAGAGACAGCCAGTGCTCAAATTGTTAGGGTATCCACATAAAGATCAAGCTTCTAGCTCATCTGCTACAAATTGTAGAGTACCTGAAGTCCAATTTTTCCACATTATTGTTGGTGGTTCAGTCTCTAGTGAGCCCCTAATTGACTCCGTATATCTTCTTGTGGTATCCTTGAACAGTAACCACCCTAATCCCATTCTCCCCTTTTCGACATAGTTCTCCTAGCTCCACCTGATGTTTGGCTGTGGGTCTCTGTATCTGTTTCCATCAGCTGCTGGATGAAGCCTCTCAGGAAACAATTAGGCTGGGCTCCTGTCCACAAGAATAGCAGAGTATCATTAACAGTGTAAAAGGTTAACCCCTCTTATAATCTATGCTCATCTTTATCCCTACACAACTTATAAGCAGACAAATTTTGGGTTGAAGGTTTTGTGGGTATGTTTATGTCCCCCTTTTACCACAAGAAGTCCCACCTGGATAGAGGAGGTAGCCACTTCAGACTCAATATCCCCAGTTGCTAGGGATCTCACTAGGGTCACCCCATAAACTCCTGGAAGCCTCATTTATTCCGAGTCTCAGGCTAGTCTCAGAGACACTCCCTACCAGTCCTCTTCCACCCCACTTCTTTCTGCACCTGATCTCCATCTCTGTTCTCCTCTGCAAACCCTCTCATACCCAGTTCTCTCTCTCTTTCTTCATCTCCAGTGTCTATTTTATTTCTTCTGATTGGCTTTCAAGCCTCCTCCTTTCTCCCTCTTTATTACTTAGTTTCTTTGGGTCTGTGCATTATAGCTTAGTTGTCCTGTGTTTTATGGCTCATGTCCACTTAGAAGTGAGTACATACCATGCATGTCTTTCTGG